>NW_021703767.1:5292208-5332821 GCF_005190385.1 Monodon monoceros
CACACACACACACACACACACACACACACACACACACACACAGACACACACAGCCAAGCTCATGGCTAAGGCATTCTTGCAGTTCTGGAACCCAGCAGTCTGAGGGTCAGAATGAGCACCACGGGGGTCCTTGGGGAAAAGCCCATGGACAGGTAGCCATGGCCTGAGGTCTGCACCAGGACCTCCATCACTTTCAGTTTGAAAGGCCTGGGAGGACGGAGTGATCAGTAGCAGGCAGGAATCACAGTCACTGCTGTAGGAAAAGTGTTAGCATTTTCATGTGTTAGTTGCTTCCTCAATAAGTTTTGGGTATATAAACAGTACAGCCATAATTTAAGTGAGTGTAATTTATAGGTAGAGTACATAGAAACTGATCCTTCAAGTCACAGCTTAAATGTCACCTCCTCCAGGAAGGCTTCCCTGACTACCCAGTTTATGGCATGCACTTTCTCTACTCATAGAGCACCCTGTATGCCTTGGAACATTTGGTGAGCTTGTGACTGTTTATTTAATAGCTGTCTCCTGTGCTGAGTAGTTGTCCCCCTGAGGGATCTAGTGACCCCTCAGGGTAGGTACTACATCTGAGGAACCCTGTGCTATGTCCTCGCATCACCTACAGTGACCAGCACACATATTAGACTTGTAAGAAACATTTTTTTGACTGGTTGACTCTCAACCTGAGTTTTAGGCAATGAAATCATCCCCCTAAAAGATGCTTTCTTCCACTTTTTTGTTAATTTGCTAAGGACACAATGTATGACCACATTCCTAGCAAAGTGGGTCCCTGCAAGCGATCCTTCAGGCTATGCTTGACCAACCCCAGCAATGGAAACTCACCAGCCCGAGAAAGCACGATTCTGCCTCAGGCTGGCCAGGACTATTAGACATTCTTACATTTCTTGCACCTGAAGCCAATGGCCCTCTTCCCACCGCCTAAGCCTTTTTGGCAAATGACATCCCTTCCAGGGTATGAAAACAGATGATGCTCCTTAATTTTCCATTTGCCAAGAAAGACAAAACAGCCCAAGTTCCTTTGCTTGTATCTCCAGTGACCATCTCCTGGCCCACTTGCTCTGATCAGGCCCCGTGGCAACAGCCCTGGTGTCATCTGACCGGGCACAGACACAAAGGAGCCTTCGCCTCCCTCATTTGGAATGTTCAACTTTCTCCATGGAGCCCCAATCCCACGGGTTGCTTTGTCTGCCACATACTAGGATCCTAGTGGCCACTGCTTCTCCTCCAGATGGACACCAAGAACCCCTTTCCATCCCCTTCCAGCACCTTGTCCCCCGTGCACGGCTGGCCGATGCTGTCTGGTGCGTCTACTTCCTTCCCCTCTTGGAAGGCAGGCCGTCTGTCCCCACGTCCCCAGGGCCTCACTGACCGGGCCTAGCTCCTTTGCACACCTCCCTTCTCCTCTCTCAGGCCCCCTTCCCCATTTCACCAAGGTTTCTTCTCCGTAGAGAACAAGAAGCAGAAGCAGCTTCCCCTGGGTCCCGATGACTCCCTTCTCTTGCAGGTCTCATCCTTCTCTGAGCTGCCTCTTCATTGCACTTCTTTTGTATAATTTTGTCTCTCAAACTTTGGGCCACCCTCACTCTTTCAGGCCTCTAACGACCCTTCTGAAGATCAAGTTCACCCTCTTACATTTGTCCTTGACAATCTGCCATCCTCCTGACTCGGGGTGTCTGACGCCCAAGCTGGGATCACCAGCGAGCACCCAGTACAACCACACCGCTCCTGGGGGCTCCCCCAGTTCTTCCCATGGGGGATGATTGGGATTTCAGAGGCAGGGAGGCCACTCTGAGCTTCTTCATCCTTTTCACCACTGGTCTCTCCGGGGCACATCAGGGAATCCCACCTACTTTTTCATCAGATGCCTTACATCTCCTCTCTAAACCAAGGGACGAATCTGACCGTGCACAGGTCCCCCACCCTTAGCTCCTACAAACGCAGAGGACTTACAATAATTCTTGGCAAAGTTCCCCTCCCTTGCACTTGACCCAGCTCTCTGCATTGATCCTCCTTGCCGGGAAGCCAAGTTAAAAGTTAGTCAGAGGTTTTCATCTAAGCACATGAGACTTCCGGCAGATACCTGGAAAATTGAAATCCAGTCTCATCCATCAGGCATCCTGCAGAGACTATGTGAAGGTTGTGTGCTGCGGGAAGATGGCCTAGAACTTGGGGAAAACACGGGTGAGGTCAAATCCCAGCCCCACTTCTCACCAGCTCGATAACAGGGTCTGAGTTTCTTGACCTTCACAATGAAAATAAAAACCCCTACTTCGCCAGAATGTTGTAAGAACCCAGCCGAATAAAGCAGTCTGTCCAAACGCTAGCTGTGCATCAGAATGACCCAGAGAGAGGTTTTTTAAAGCACGGATTTGGGGGCACCACCCCCCAGAGATTCTGATTGCGTGTGTCTGAAAACACAGTTGTCAGAAAGCATTGAGGCGTTTCTGATGTACCCAGATTTGGGAACTGCAGAAGTCACCTTTGTAAAATGCCTAGAGCAGCGCCCAGAGAGCAGATGCTACGCCAGCGCCTGAGTTCCCTCTGCTGCTGGCTTTTCTCCGACCGCTGCCTTGACTTCCGCCACAAACCCAGTGTCTGCTCTTCTCCCCAAGGCTGAGCTCCGTGGCTCACAGTTCAGAATCCCCTTCCCTCTGACTCCCAGTTGGGGGGCCCAGTGGCAGACACAGAGGACGATTCAGAAGAATCCTGCGGAAGCACTGTTCTGTGTGCACAGCTTCCGTCAGGGACCCTATTCTGAGGTTTCAGCCCTGTCTACAACCCCAGAAACTCTGTTCCTCTCCTTTGGCCCTCCTGGCCCCGATAGGGAGATGCTCACCACTCTTACTAGGTGCCGGGAACCTCAGCATCCCCTGCGAGTCCCTTTAACCCAGCCCACACCGCGGTAAAGACGCCCAGTAAACGATCTTCTTCATGTGACTTATAAACCTTCCTCAATGCTACATGTGCTCGCTGTGTCTAGAAACCACCCTCCCCTTCCTTCACTGGGTAAGGAGACCTGTAGTCAGTCCTCACAACCATCTTATTCCTCGCCCTGCTCTCCCCGTCCGTGCTTGCACCCTCCGGCTCTCAGATGTCCAGGCGTTGCCTTTCTGCTTGTGACTTCCTCCTCCTAAAAAGTTTCTTTATTTCACCTATGGTATATTCTTGCTAGTTTTATTCGTATCTCAATCTGCAGTTTCATTTTCCCAAGTGTCAGGATCTCTCTGGGACTGTTTCTAATACCCGGTGTTGTATTCTCAAGCACACTTCGTTCCTAATCCGTGACCTGCCCGTTTGCACGTCAGCATCTGAGATCAGATGTAGCATTTTTTAGTCCCTTTCCAGGCTCTTCTCCTGGGTAGCCAGTGCCCTGTTTGTATTCTTCTTTTGATGCCATATCACTTGCTAGAGTGTGTTTGGAGATTTAACTAGACTTTCTTCTTCTTCATTCAGTTACTTTTAAACACTTCGGGATAACCCATTCTTTCTCTTTCTCAACCTTTTCATCTTTAGCCAAACAATCTACCCTTCAGTCGTGAGTCGTGATCATGGGCATCATCTTTTTCTTTCAAAGTCTAACCATTGCAAGAAAAGAAGCTGAAAACAGAGCCTGTTCTCCAAGGACCACTCACTTCCTGCCTGAGACCCCTGCCTTGGTCACTCCCCACAGGCTATTCACACGACTTCCTTGGCAAGAGGACGAGGTGGGCGGTAGCCATCACTACCTCTCTGCAGGCTCTCAGCCACGTCTCAGACACGCCTTTGGGGAGGATGGCCCGTCTCCATAGCTCAGTCAGTTGCAGAAGCCTCCATAATGGCCTGGGCAGAACCGTCAACGCCTGCAAGTGGCAGGTTCCTCCTGGGGCTGGTGAGCAACTGTCTCTGCATCTTGCAGTGCCTGGGGTTCCTCTCTGTTGTCTCAAGCGTCTTCTCCAGAAGGCCTGGCTTTCTCTTTGTGGGACAAGACTTCTATTTATACGAGATTCCATTGGTATGGAATTTCCTCCTGTCATGTGTCCTCTATTGAATCCTATCCTTCTGTTCTTCCACCGTTCGTTATCCTGCAGCATCTTCTCTTTTTATGTCACTTTCTTCCATCTTCAGTCTTCTGGGCTCAAATGGTACTTTTGCTTTTAGTTGGAATATTAGTTGTTAGTTTCCATTAGGCTCCATTCCCTGTTACGTGAGAGCACTCAAAGTCATACTTGAAGCTACGTATTCCTTCTGCAAGTCCAGACAACCTCTTGCCCTTATGATGACCTTTGAACAGAGCAGCCCTCTGAACTTCCATGGTCATCATTAATGTGGAAAGGGAGTGGGGTCATTCCGAGGGCCCAGAGGTCTGTATGTTTGCCATTTATTTATTCATCTATGAAACGTGCGTTAGTATTTGTCGGGCTCTGTGTGAGCACTGGGGTTGCAACAGTGAACAGGGCCAGCGTGGACCATGCCCTCATGGGACTTAGAATCCAAGAGGGAACACAGACTCTCAGTGAAATTCTTACAAGTGTGATGAGCACAGGGGAGCAAGTGCAAGGGGATCCTGGGGTGGGGTGGGAGGGTGAGAGTATACAAGCATCCTCTCTGCCACCATCTCAGGGGCATCTTGGTTCTTCCACACCCAACATCATCTCTTGACCCCCACCCCTGAGCAGCACCTGCCCAAACTCTTTCTGAAATAAGAAACACTTGTTGACGTGCTCATCACGGGTTGAAGCTCTAAAGCCAGCAGGTGCACCCCTGTCATGGATTTAATGGTAACTCTTTGTATGAGGCATATGCTGCCTTTCAAATTAGCTGTGGTTGAAAAATAATTCCTACAATAAAGGATTGGAGACAAAATGATTTCAAAAATTAGAATTGAGAAGTACGTTTGATAACCAGTATTCATGCTGGAGAGTGAGTGAGATGAGTTTTTATGTATTTTTATGTGTTTTTTACCACTCTCCTTTTGGAGAACAAGGGGTCTGACGTGGATAAAGGCTTTGCTGGCTTTCAAATACCTTTTAGAACCAGGGATTTTTTTTTTCTTTTGGGTGGAAGGTTGTCCCAACTGTGCTTTCTTTTATTATCTTGTACAATGAGTGCTTGAAAGTAGCTGTTTTTCACTTTACTGGCATGAGCTCCCCCCGCTTCTATTTTCCTCTGCGATTTCTGCCAGGAGGTCTGTTGTGCTGCCTTGGACAAAACTCCCTGGGCCCAGCTGCCCATAGCCTCTGTCCCCCTCAGTGTGGGTAACGGGTGTGCGGTGTCACACCCCCTCTGACGGCCAGCCCGTGGGAACATGGGCAGCATTGCATTAAGAATTCACTTTGAGTTGTCACTTTTTTTTCTTTTCTTCTTCCTTTTTTTGTTTTTTTTTTTAAATTCCTACTTGGGAACTTTCAAAGGCAGAGGGAAAAAACTCACATCTCTATCTCTTCTTTTTTGAAAAACAAAACCCCAAAGACTCCTGGGATTCTGCTCAGAGAACCAAAGATGTTTCCCCTCAGCTGAACTCGGCCACCATCATTGACATCCACCCTTCCTCCACCTACAGCATCCGAATGTACGCCAAGAACCGGATTGGCAAGAGTGAGCCCAGCAACGAGCTGTCCATCACTGCGGACGAGGCAGGTACGTCTGACCGGCGGGGGTCCAGGGGCTGGGAGCTGGCCCGCGGGACTCAGGTGGTTAATGCAGGGTCACAGCTTTGATGACTGCTCTCCATAGCTCTGCGCCCCATCAAAAACACAGACGGCTCTCTGCCGCCTACTTTGAAGGCAGTGCTCTTCAAAGAGGACCTAGGTCAAAGTTCTCACACCTAAGATTTAAAAGAAAGCCCTATGAGGCTAACAAGCTGGTGAGATTTAAAGAACCACGCTGTTCTTACAATCCCTTTGTCTGGTTGCGTGGAATCCAGATGGGCAGGAGAGCCGTGAGCCTATGTCTTGCTCAGGTGGCTGTGCAGTCAGGGGACGGGGGATCCCTTAACTAGGAAATGGCAAGAATATTCTCTGGGTGGGGAGGGGGGAGACGGAGGCACGGGTTATTTGACTGACTAGAAATGTCACTATCTCTGTCATCAAGAGTATCGCACTTTTTTCCTATTACAAAGTATTTCTTATTGTGTTGAAGACATGGAAGGTAGAGATAGGCTTTTTGAAGACAGAACAGCTCACACAATCCTACCACCTGGCGCTACCTATGAATATGTTGATATCACACACTAAATTATTCATCACACACGCACGCGTGCATGCTCAGCCACACATACACACACGGACACACAGGGACACACACCCTTCAACAGGGAGGTTCACTCGTGGTTGCCGGGGGTGGCAATAACCTGTTCGCAGAGGACTGAGCAGTTAGGGAGTGTCAGTGCACGCTGCCTGCCAACCCGTCTCCTGGCAGGACAGGAAGATGCAAGCTGCCCTAGGGCTTCTCTGGGGAAGGAAAGGTAAGGAACCATGGCCTGGCTCATCCTTTGGGGGCAAAAGAGTGTCCAGCCCCAAACCTAGCTTTTCTTTTCCTGCCTCCAGTCAGAGCTAACCAGCTAGTTCCTACTGCTGCAGGGAAGGTGGAAGCTTGGTCTCAGACCCCTAGTTCCAAAATCACCAAGAGTAGGGGGATCACCCCCAAATGTCTAAGCTTCCACAAGAGGTCACTGCATCTTTCAACGGGGGTTGTTCTTGACTCCCTTCCCACCACCTGCTTCTCTGTTACCTTCATTAATGGCACTTCGCATAGATGTCACTCTTCTGTATCTCTTGAGGACTTTCCTACAATATGTAATTCTACCTTCCACCATTTCTTTAGCAAACCCCACGTTTTTAGGTATGTCGGTTATTTATTTTTTAATTGAAGTATAGTTGATGTACAATGTTGTGTTAGTTTCAGGTGTACAGCAAAGTGATCAGTTATACATATATGTGTGTGTGTGTGTGTGTGTGTGTGTGTGTGTATATATATATTCCCTTTCAGATTCTTTTCCATTATAATTTATGACAAGATATTGAGAATAGTCCCCTGTGCTATACAGTACGTCCTTATTGCTTATCTGTTTTACATATAGTAGTATGTATCTGTTAATCCCAAACTCCTAATTTATCTCTCCCCCTCTTTCCTTTTTGGTAACCATGTTTGTTTTCTATGTCTGTGTGTCTGTTCCTGTTTTGTAAATAAATTCATGTGTATCATTTTTTAGATTCCACGTATAAGTGATATCATATCATATTTGTCTCTGTCTGACTTACTTCACTTAGTATGATAATCTCTAGGTCCATCCAAGTTGCTGCAAATGGCATTATTTCATTCTTTTCTGTGGCTGAGTAATATTCCATTGTGCATATGTACCACATCTTTTTTATCCATTCATCTGTCGATGGACATTTAGGTTGGTTCCATGTCTTGGCTATTGTGAATAGTGCTGCTATGAACATCGGGGTGTATCTTTTCGAATTAGAGTTTTCATCTTTTCCAGATATATTCCCAGGAGTGGGATTGCTGGATCATATGGTAGCTCTATTTTTAGTTATTTTGAGGAACCTCCATACTGTTCTCCATAGTAGCTGCACCAGTTTACATTCCCACCAACACTGTAGGAGGGTTCCCTTTTCTCCACACTCTCTCCAGCATTTATTGTTTGTAGACTTTTGGATGGTGGCCATTCTGGCTGAGGTGAGGTGGTACCTCACTGCAGTTTTGATTTGCATTTCTCTTCAATTTTTCGTTATCATAAATACTACTGTGATGAACATCCTTCTGATATATCTTTTCCCATTTGCAACATTATTTTTTTATGTTAAATTCCAAGAAGTAGGATTGCTGGATCACAGCAAATGCAAAAATATAATCCCTTTGCTGTGCACAATCAACATGGTCCTCAAAGAAGTAGGTTAACGTTTACTATTTTTCCTGAACTGCAGAACTCTAGAACACATCAGTTCTTGAAAACTGTTTTCAAGGATGGGAGATAGGGTAGCGTTATGCTCCAGTCTGAGGGCGAGCCACTTTTAACCCTCAGAAACTGCGTGATTTCTCATCAGCAAAATGCACATAATGATGCCTTTCTCCTCTTCACCGCAATCATATTGGATAACTGAAAACAAAATCCCAGTCTCTGAAAGTACATTGCATTGCTCAGAAATAAGTAGGAAATGAGTGTTAATAGGCTCCTGCAAAAATAGAATCTTATTTAAATATTTATGTAAACAACACACCAATTCCTGGAATTTCATCATGCTGGGGGTTTAGGGAGAATAAGCTGCCCCGAAATGAAAATTTGGGCTCAGGGCTGAGCCTTCTCCTTCCTTTTAGCCACTTTTCTGACTCTGCCCATCTCCACAACCTTCTCAAGGCAGCGATGTTTTTCCGGTGGTGCATTTCGTGCTGCTTTTCCCATCACCATGACCAATGCAGCTGCTCTTGCTTATTCTGTCATTTCCTCTGTGATCTCCCTGAAGCAGGCAGTTGCCATGGCAGCGCTTCTCTCTCCAGCCGGGAGGCCAGGTGAACAGCCGCTCCTGGTCACTGGTCACCATTGTGCAGCCCACTCCCAGGCATCTCTGCAGACAGACGGATGCAGAGCCCCCTGCTTGGACCCTGGGCTGGCTTCTGGCAGCACCACAGCCCGTCATTTACTCTTCAGATGAGCTAAGAGAGAATGCAAGGAAAGGTCAGGCTTGTGCAAAGGAAAGCCGCAAAGCAGAATTTGGCTTTGTCTTGGTGTGTAGGTTTGCATGACTGAAATCAAAAAGTTATTTTTTTATGTGTGACTTTTTTTTTATGTGACTTTTTTATGTGTGACTCACGTAAAACAGAGGGCGGCTCTCCTGACCAAAGATACCCTCTGTAGCACTGCCGGTGGTGGCCCTAGATTGTTTCTGCCACGTCCTGGCGAGGATCCCCAAAGGCACATCTTTTAGGGAGCTGAAGCCATCTCGAGAGAACTTTTTCTGGCCCTTACTGCCCCCTTTCCCTGAAGAAATGAGGTCATCATTTAAGCAGTGAGAATCCCCAGATGGAAGCTTCTGGAAGCATAGACCCACTCGTTTTTGTGGTAATGCAGTGCCCAAGTCTAGGGCACCTGAGGATGCCTCTCACTGCCTACCTGCTGAGGAAATGAGCCTGTGAGGTATAGGCCTGGGTCTTCCCCACCCTATCACTACCTTGAAGCTACACTGGACTCCCTGTGGCCAGATCAGCGATGAGCCCCCTTCCTGCCCCCTCCTCCATGTGTGAGCTGTACCTGCCCCTGTCTGGAAGCCCTTCAAGGTCTACTTTTCTGTACTGTTCCTTTGAAAGCAGGCAAAACATCTTCCCTAGTGCGGTGCCTTTTCCAGTCTCCATGATGATGTTAGTGCACCAAGTAGAATTCTTTCTGACAACAGCCTTTGAGCCATCATTTCTCCAAGGGGCCATGGGCCACTCCTGTTTGTACCCCTCATGTGTGTCTGACACAAGGAGATGGCTCAGTATATGTGGATGAAACATCCTTAAACCTGCCTTACAGGACTGTCTTAGAAATACACACAATGAGCAGTGTGTATGGGGGGGGGGGGCGGTGAGGAAAATATATGGAGGATTAAAACCACACTGAAATTTTGAATGGCGTCATGAAGAGAGAAAAGTAGAGAAAGGCAACAGGGCGGGTCTGGAAGG
This sequence comes from Monodon monoceros, assembly GCF_005190385.1. Lineage (NCBI taxonomy): Eukaryota > Metazoa > Chordata > Mammalia > Artiodactyla > Monodontidae > Monodon > Monodon monoceros. The sequence goes on from NW_021703767.1 coordinate 5,301,869, forward strand.
CGGATAAAGAGGGAGGCAGGAGAGAGAAGGCGCACCCATCAGAGCTCTAACTAGGACCACAGGAGGCATCCCGGCTAGCGGCTGGAGCTGGGGAGGTAGCAGTTACCCTTTAGGCTAACCATAGGTCCCAGTTAACCAGCATCCATCCTTCTTGCAGTTAAGCGTTCAGCGAACTACAACCCATGTAAATTCCACTTACAACGCTCATGCTAAGAACAGTTTTTGTGTTATAAAAAGAAAAAAAAAAGGAAGAAGGATATGCCACAGACAGTGCATGTAGCTTGCAAAGCCTAAATCTTTTTTTTTTTTTTTTTTGTGGTACGCGGGTCTCTCACTGTTGTGGCCACTCCCGTTGCGGAGCAAGAGGCTCCGGACGCGCAGGCTCAGCGGCCATGGCTCACGGGCGCAGCCGCTCCGCGGCATGTGGGATCTTCCCGGACCGGGGCACGAACACGTGTCCCCTGCATCGGCAGGCGGACTCCCGACCACTTGAGCCACCAGGGAAGCCCAAGCCTAAATCTTCAGGATCTGTCCCTTTACAGAAACAGTTTCCAGATCCCTAACTTGGGTCTTGCCACGATGGGAATTCAGGTTTGGATTTCTGTTGTGTCATCCATCGCAAAGCTGAGAGAAGAAGGAATCACCACCACTCATGTAGCAGCCTCAGCTAATGCTGGGAAACAGCATGGCTCCAAGTGCACAACAGTGTGGTTATTTCCAAGTGAGACTCACAAACGTATTAACAGACCCTCTGATACACTTGACCTTGGGAGATAGCCCCGGAGCACAGACCAATGTCTAGCACACCTCCCGACCCACCTCAGCAACCCTTAGCCCCCGCAGAGAGGAGAAGTCGAGAGAGAAAGTGGAGACAAGGTCAAGCATTAAGGAGATTAGCTCCTAATGGATCAGAAGAGCACTGACTGGCCAGGTTTCTCTGACAGTGATCCTCATGTGACGTCCACAGCTGACCCTCACCCATGACCGGCTTCCCCATTGGCAGCTGTGCCCCGAAGGTCACGTGTCACTTAGTGCCTGTGACCGAGTTGGGGGTGGCTGATCCCGTCACCACTTTCATGAGGACTCCGCCCCTAGAACATGAATGTTCAGTGACGCAGGGCAAAATTCCGTGTTGAATAACTGCTGAATTTTCAGACGCATCGGAGACGGAAGGTCAGAATTAGCGAAGGGTTTTACAACAGGGAGCTGGTGGGCTTCCTTCGGGTCCGGGACTGAGTGAACAGGCTTTGCATCATCTTTCGTCACATTCAGAGTGGCAGCTCTGATCTAGAAGGAGAGTTTCCTGTGTGCTGAGCTGGAGGCTGCGGCAAGGGGATGTGCTGAGGGCTTAAGGATAAAAGGCATCGGCGCACAATAGACACGTGAATAGAGCGGCCCACGAGGGCCCCGCGTGGCATCATCTGTGCCCTTCAAGGAGAGAGTCCACTGCACAGGGTCTGCCGGCCGAGAACCAAGATTGCCCGATACCCGAGCCTTCAACCGCCTGCTTCTGTAATCGTCGTTCCGCTCCAGCGTCCATTTAGAGACGCCGGAAATTAAGCCTAAATGAACTGCCCCCTTTCCTGTTCCTCATGCATGCTCCGTGTATTCCTGCCAGCTATCCTGGCATGTTCTGAAATATTCTGGAATTATTCTGGAATGGTTTGGAATGTCCTTCCCCCCCCGCCGCATACTTCTGTCAGGTCTTTCCTCAGTTGCATCTTCTCAATGAGTCTTACCCTGACCCCCACCGCCATTTAAATGTCAGTCCCCACACCTGTTCAGGCACGCCTGGTCCCCTCCCTCCCTTCACACTCTCCTTTTTAGAAAATAGACTCTATACCATCAGCATACCATATAATTTGCTGATTTATTTTGTTTAGGATCTGTAGTTTTGGTCCCTCCCACAAAGGCAGGAATAGTCGTCTGTTTTGTTCACTGCTGTGTCCCAGACACCCGGAACAGCATTTGGCACATAACAGATGCTAAATAAATAACAGTTTAAATGAATAAGCTATTTATTTGATAAATAATCATTAAATGAATTCATCCTTTCCCCATCTAGGGGTCAACTGTTCTTGGTTTTATTTTGATTTTTGCTGAACTCTCTCTTGGTCTCCTGTGCCCAGCAAAGAATATTCTGCACATTCTGTTCACCCAGGCTCTTTTTTTTTTTTTTTTTGGCCGTGCTGCATGGCTTGTGGGATCTTAGTTCCCCATCCAGGGATTGAACTCGTAGAAATGAGAGCACCGAGTCCTAACCACTGGACTGCCAGGGAATTCCCCATACTGCTTCTGTCAGAGATGAGCATGTGGTTGTAGATCATGAAGTTTTCCGTCAGTCTCTGCCCAATTTTGGACCTGGCACACGGTAGGCCCTCAGTAAATTCCCCAAGAGGAATCAGATAGAAGCTTGGGAGTGCGTCCCACTGGGGTGGCTCATCACAGCCCCATAAGCAACTGAGCCCCAAGCCTCTGGGCGAAGCCAGGAGACCAATACACGGAGGAGAGAATAATTTGCGGGCAGAGGGGAGTGTTGAGGCTTGAGTCTCGGCGTTCCTTCCCTGCTTGGAAAGGATAGAGGACCGTCTCGGGTTTGACAGTTAGGAAGGGTCTGTCATCCCTGTATTTTCAGCCAAACAGAATTAGTAGAAGTTGCCTTGCCTAGAAACAAAATTAGGAACTGTAATTATAGTCTTCATTTATTATTCTTTTACAGACTGAATAGTTTTGGCTTCTGTAGAAATGCAGAAATTATGTATTTGGGAAAATCACATTCATCATTAATTCTTACCTCTAGCCTTCTCTTCCCACAGGAAAAATGCTAAATATTCTGCTTTAAAAAAAGAAGAAAAAACCATGCTTTCTATTTATAGTACAGCTTCAATTCAAGAGCATTAAATAAATGTTTAAATGTCAAATGTCAACACAATTTTCAAATTTAGTTAAATCATTGGAGGCCTAGTGGTTGATCTTCAATCATGTCAGCATTGGGAATTCAATCTGCCTTGGATTCTAAGTTTACAGAAATTGTCCTTCTGCAATGAGATGAGGATCCATGAAAAAAATTACTGCGGTGGAGTTGTAAGGAAAGCACTAAAATTCTCGAAGCAGACTCATTTTTAATATCATTTTTAAAGGGTTTGTCTTATAATGTTTCAGAAACTTAGAGTAGAAATTTCAGCACCCAAACAGAAACTCTTCCTAATTATATTGGGCATTGTGCCATTGTGAGTATATGGGTTACATTCTTTCAGTCTCTGTCTTTAATATAGTTTCTATCACTGTCTTTAATATAGTTTCTATCACTTTATTTTTAAGAGAGGGGAGGTCTGAGTGCATTCACTTCAGAGACCAAGCAGACTAATAAATGAATTACTAACAAATCACAGAAGTATTTATAGGCTAAGTAAAAAAGGTTTTGTGTTCTTACAAATAGTCATGTCTGTCCTGGAGTCAGGGACTGTCCCTCCACCACTACACAGGGACCTTCATGAAATACCAGACCAGACTGAAAAACCAAACTGTCCCCAGTTCACACTTTATGTTTTCTGATAGAATCAGGACACTTTTTAAACACTCTCCTAGTACCTTTGTTTATAATTATGAATATGTCTCAACGAGAAAATGAAGGCTGTGACTATTGCCTGCCATGCCCCTGAAAAGGCTGCAGCAAAGGCCAAAGGATGTGGAATGGATAGGGCCCCAAGAGTGCCTTCGATTTCTAGCGAGCAGATTCCTTGTTCAATGTGATTTAGCATAATTAAATTAAAATAATCAAGCATCAGTATAGCCGTCAGACCTCAACATAATTTTTCAAGGATTTTAATGGATGAACCACATGCTTCTCGCTGACCACAGAACTCTCGGTGTGTGAGAGAAATCTGTTCCACGTGCTTTCCTTGAATCTGTTATCGAAATGTTCCTGCATAAAGGGCTTGACCCTGTGAGCAGAAATGTGGTGCAGACGCAAAACAATGATCACAATTAGCTGGATGCCAGCCTCTCCCTGGGTTACTGTTCCAGAAATTAGCTTCAGTGCTAGCCCAGCCTTTTCACCTGGAGAATCGATAAATCCAAGAGGCTGCAGGACCCCTAGAAAACTAACTACCCTGTGTCCTGCTGGGGAGGGAGAAGTGTGCTCTGAGCTTCAGCATCCCAGCACTGCTTCACCCTTCAAAGCAAGAACTCTCTGGACTGGGTTCCTGAGGCCACACAGCTTCAAGTCTGTTGGGAAAAGAGGGAAAGACTGTCCCCAGGCTGAGGCGGGGGCTTGTGGGTACGGGCAGAAAACTGATGGAGGCAAAAGACAGGCTCCGATCTGCCCGGGGGGAAGGTATGTTTAGGTTCCCCTGAGATATTGGGCCTGGCTGGGACATAGGGTGCGTGGAGGTGGGGTGCGCAGAACAGACACCTGCAGAGGAAGGCAGGACACAGAGAGGGGCAAAGTTAGTGTGAGGGGTGAGAAGTTTGAAGCGTGAGCTGGGCCCATGTCCCCTGGTCCGGGAGGATTCCACGTCCCGCGCGTGCGCGGAGAGGCTGGGCCCGTGAGCCATGGCCGCTGAGCCTGCGCGTCCGGAGCCTGTGCTCCGCAGCGGGAGAGGCCGCAGCGGTGAGAGGCCCGCGTACCGCAAAAAAAAAAAAAAAAAAGAGGTAAAGTGAAGACCAGAATTAATGTTTAGGAACAAAACTGACACCTGGGCCAGGCATAGATGCTGGTCTGCAGCAGGGTATCAGGGGCAGAGGCTATGTCCCCAGTGAGGAGAGAGACAGGGAAAGCAGAGAGCAGAGACATTGAGAGTCGATTTCAGGGAGGGCTTCGCTAGACTGCGGATGCAGGGCGGGCAGAAGGGAGCAGCTTGCTGACCTGACTCTCTCCCTGGTTCTTGTAAACATTTCCAGCAGCTGAGCAGACGCCTCAGTACAATGTCCCCACTTCCCTTCAAATTCATACTTCTCAAATGTAATGAATCGTCTTTTCTGGAAATTCGGCTTCCTCTCTTGCACCCTCATGTTTCCATTCTCCCCCAGCCCCACCAGCCCCGACTGTGGCATTGACCCCCAACCTTTCTTCCTTCTTGTGGGGGAGCAGCCCTCCGGTTTTATTACTCTACTAAGTAACAATTCCAGCATCCACTGCTTCTCTCCCGTGGTCACTGTTTATCCCCAATCCACCCAGCGACGTTTCTCCTGCAGCCATCAGTGGTCTCGTAGAGCCCCGCAATGGGACCGGACTGCTGGCTGCGTTGCACACTATCCTCATAGGTGAAATCCCCCCCGCCGGTGGGTCAGTGCCCTAACGTGCAGGGCACACTCTTTTGCACAGGCCACTGCAACAATGCAAGCCTCTACTGCGTTCCTGGTGCCCTCTACTCTCCCCTGACTTTGCCCCTTAGGATTTTGGTGAAAAGAGAGACTATCAGGTTTGAACCTGCTCCCTGCAAGCAGCAAGCATACCTGTGTCTTCGCTCACCTTCCTTCCCTCCCCAGTAGGCTCCCCACCACCTCCCCTCCTGCTTCTGTCCTCTCGCTTCTCTGCTGGGACATTGTCCCTTGGAGTGTAACTTTTCTTTTGGCTGTTTCTCCAACTTGCCCCTTAAAAACACCCAGTGAGAATAAAAATCATCATTACTGCTTATGTGTTCTGAGCACACTGTTTTCATAACAATCCTGACATAAGTTGTATTGTCCCATTATACAGAGAAGGAAACTGAGGCACAGAAAAATGAAGTAACCTGGAAAAGAACACCCAGCTACTAAGCGAGGGAACAAGAATTTGAACTCAGGCAGAAAGACTCAAACAGCCACCAGCTGAGCAGCTGCACTGTGGCGTCACTCAAAACTTCTTTCTCTGAAAAACAGAAAACATGTTTCCCTTGCTCTCGCATCTCCCCTAAAATGGCCCTTCTCTTTCCCCTTCCTCTCACTTCCAAACCCTTCAGGTTGGTTTCCGTCCGCCATTCCTGATTTCTCATCTCCAGTCCTCCTGGCATCTCCACATCCACAGAAATGGCCCTTTTGTAGCTCAGCGGGGATTGAAAAACTGTCCTTCGGACAATATGTGATCACCCAATGGGGTCTCTCCCTGCTGACCCCTGGGTTACTGTCTGCTTCCATTTCTCCGAAGACACTTGAGTATGTACTGTGTTGTATCCACATCTTCCTCTCTGTGTGCTCGGCCCGGTGTTCTGATTAGATTACAGACTCTTGCTGGAGAAGGATGTCTCCTCTCTCTAAGTTCCATGCTGTGTATGTAGTACAGGGTACGTCCCTAGTACCTAGTGGTTGACTGTCCCTGGGAGGTAAGTGACCCCCCTGCAACCACTGGAAATAGTTTGGAGTGAGTTGCATGCTTTGTTTCACTCTTCCACTGTGTCTGTCCTCTGTGGCTGCAGCCCCAGGTTAATAAGAGTTTCCCATTGGAAAGCGTAGAGAACTAAAGCCATCAAAGAGACTCAGAAGCCTTTTTCTCTCTTCCCTAAGTAGTTCTGAGCATCCTGAGGGGCCCCAATGCACGTCACTAAACAAAACTTCCAAAGGAAGGAGAGGGGTCTTCAGCAGCCACTATAGAGTTTTATCAAAGAAATATTGTTTTACAACTTCCTGTTTTACGGGTTTATTAACTTGAGAAGTTTATTCATCTAGTTGTCAAGGACAAGGTGAGGAAGAATACGAAATCTATTTTTTCTAGGAGCGAGTGAGCACGAGGTAAACGTTGTACGCAGTGACTCTGCAAAATTGGTTTTCCCACTAAAGCTGCTGTGGCCTGTCTTCTGGGCCTGCGTATTACTGTGTGGGTTCCTATTTGCTCTGGAACCTGTCTCTAACCGGTCTGTGGGTTTTGGTCTTTACAGCTCCCGACGGCCCACCTCAGGAAGTTCGCCTGGAACCCATCTCATCCCAGAGCATCAGGGTCACCTGGAAGGTAAACTCAGCAAACACTTGTCTTCTTGGCACTTTTTCCATGGAGGGTGGAGAGTACTTCACTCATGTTGTTAAGTGTTATGATGCCAAGGCATCATGCCTTGTGATGCCTTTTTTTGTGTGTGTGGTACGCGGGCCTCTCACTGCTGTGGCCTCTCCCGTTGCGGTGCATAGGCTCTGGACACACAGGCTCAGTGGCATGTGGTATCTTCCTGGACCGGGACACGAACCCGTGTCGCCTGCATCGGCAGGTGGACTCTCAACCACTGCGCCACTAGGGAAGCCCGTCTTTTTTTTTTAATTTTTATTTTCTATTAGAGTATGGTTGATTTACAATGTTGTGTTAGTTTCAGGTGTACAGAAAATTTATACATATGAAACTTTTATGTGGCAGAGTTAGATTAAAAGCCCTTTTATTAAAATCCAGTATTTGTATCCACATTTGAATACATTTACAGCAACTTCTGTATATACAGAGAGTGAAGTTTGGGGGCCTTATTTTTAGTCTTTGAATCGTGATTGTCCTAAGCGCTGCTCTCCACTCGCAAATCGGGAAACGGACGTGCATGACTGCACTTGTTCATTCATCCCAGTGGAAACTTTTCCTAATCGCTTTTCCTAAATGGCAAATCATGGTGTGGTAGACAGCCCACCAAGTGGCAGGGAGGACAGAGGTCCTTGCTGTGCCCCTAGCTAGCGGTGGCCTCACACACACCCAGGGAAGGGGGGCGGCGCTGGGCCAGCTGCCATCCCAGGCAGTGGTCCCTCCAGCATGGCCAGCAGATGCAGACTGGCTGCTGGTGAGCTGAAGGCTCATTGCCAGCCGCTGGGAGAGAAAGCGTGAGCCACAATGCAAACAAGCACACCATTCAGCGTGCTGTTTCCTCCGGCAGACATGTTTTTCTTAGCAAAACTTTCTCAGTGAAGGAAACAGTGTTGATTGATTTTCTGGCCCAAGCTCATCGCAAACCAGCACACTAGGCAGTGCTGCCCCAGAGATCTTGAAGTCACTGACATGGTGGGTGAAACTGCTTGAGAATTAGTCACCCCCTTCATGTGGTCTTGGAGCCAACTGCCTTAGCCCAAATTCCATTTTATCTAGAATGCTGTTACTGGGTCAGAACGTCTGCAAAGTTGCACTTACTTTTCCACTTCTGGGTTTCTCTCATCACACATATTCTCTTCTTACCTCCTTCCTCACCATTTTTTCTGTGTTCTCAGAGAGGAAGGTAAGAGCCACAGTGGGGTCTTCAAACTGCCCACCTCTTGGTCCCATTAAAAACCTCATTCGTTGTACCACTTGTTGGGCTTTTTCCTTCCAGCATCAGCTCTTTCATAAAATGACCAGCCTCTATAACAAAAAAAAGGATTTTCAAAGTTGGGGTGGATATCACCTTGGGTGTTAACACACAGTAGGGCAGCAAGCCCCTTTGTGCTGTCTTTTTACAGCCCGGCCACTGAGCTGTGATTCCAGCGGGCAACACACCGCAACTGTTCAGCTGCTCAGACAGGGCAGGCCGAGCCAGGTGGGGAGGGGGCCATTCGTCTTTGTGAGCACATCCGCCAGCTGTGAGCATCACACATTGCGCGATAAAAGGCACTCAGCAAGCCACAGCCCCACACGCAGCCCAGCCACTGGGCAAATGGAATGCTGACTCACTCTGTCTTGTGTTAAAGACTGGGAAGTTTCCTCCACCAGCCCTCCGCATTCTCTTAACTTTTGCCACTGAAAAGCTATTATGGTGGCCCCTAGGGCTTTCTGTATCCTGCAGGAGAGAGGTGTCTGTCCCCAGAGCTCTTACAACTAAAAATAGAAACTTCAGAGGCTTTAAAAGCCATTGCATCCTTTCTGTCTCCATAGAAAAGCAGCAGGAAAAGTCAGTAGGTTGCAGTTAAATTTCTTCTGAATGTCAAAAGGATGAACAAGTCGTGGGCTATTGAAAGGAGGCCTCACCTCCACTAGACTGTGAACTGGTTTTGCCGTCCTATTCACAGAACCGTGATTTCTCACAAGGTAGCAGGCTGCAGAAAAGGATGTGGGTACCACTGAGTGGAGTAGGGGCTGCCCGTTGATTAGCTGTCATTTCACACTGGCCTGATTGCGTCATGAAAGTGTGTCACTGATTCAACCAAACTGTATGCGAGTCTAGGTAATCCAAAGTATGATATGTTACATAAAATATGCCTTTATTTTATGGCGTTAAAGTCCCAGATTTACATTTTGTGTAAAGAGGCTAATAGGAAAGGAGGAGAAAGAAGTAAAGAAAGAGGAAGAAATTGTGTTAGCCCAAGGAGGGGACCACACATCTGTCAGCCAGGATGGAAATACTGGGGGGACTGAGGCAGAAACTCATTGAGGGTCACAAGAAAACTCATCAGAAGTAACAGATGCGCTCAGTAAAGAGACATGAGATAGAGGAAAGAACAGCTCCGGGCTTTGGGTGGGAATATAGCCATTTTAGACACTAAACCTCTTAAAGGTCAGGGGCAGCTGGGCGGACATTTCATAACATCAGAGACAGAAGTTAAATGTGTTTAATTATCCCTGTACAAGCAACACTTTTGTAACATACACCTTCTATTGAACGAAATTAACAACTTTTCCTGCTTAACTTGGTTATTTCTTTCACCAAAGAAAAGTTTCAAGTGTTTAAATGTTCAAGTCCGCCAGAGGTGACACATGCCTTACTGGCTATAGACCAAACCCCAGAGGACAGCCCAGCCACCAGCATCAGGCTGCAGCATCCTGTCTCAGGTTTACCACCCTCTCCTCCCCCAGTTCTAGGGGACCCTGCTGTCCTCTTCTCTCCTCAACTGTCATTACTGCTCTCAATGTTTGTAGCAGCCCCCCTCCACCCCCAACCTGTCCTGTCCTGCTTACTCAGTGCTCTGGTCCTGCCTGACTCCCTCAGTGAAGATGTGTAAATCTCCAAATTAATTTTTCGGCCCTTTGTGTTACCCATGTTTCTGGGAGATAGCTCCATGAGATCCCTGTCACACGCTTTGTACAGTCCATTTTGTCGCATCTCCTCTGCTGTTTTGTGAGCTCCTTGGAGGCAGGGAGGGTCTTATTTATCCTTGATCCTCGTGGCTGGCAGGTCTGTATGAATGAATGAATGAATGAATGAGTGCATATGTGAATAACAAGTGCTTATGTCGCGCTAGCCTCTGAAGCACATGTCTTTCAGAAACTGCCGTGGAGAAGGCCCCCTAGCTTTTAGGATCTCCCAAAACCAGTCTGTAAGATGGCAAGAGTCTAATTCATGCTACAGTACAATACTCCGGAGCACACAGTGGTGGACCACTGTACCGACATTCAGTGTCCCAGATAGACCAGCCAATCTGCACGTGGGTTTCTACTCTAATTGATTGCAAAATAAATGGTAGTAATGATCCAGTAAAAGTGTGATACATTTTAGAGGAAATGGGCATCTGAACATCACTTAAATGTAAGCCCACAGGAAGATGCCCAAGAACCGGGACCATACTAACTTGTCTATATTATGGAAGATGAAGACTTAGAAAGGGCTTTTCCATAATTTTACATATTTTGAGTTACTTAAAGTTGCTAAGCAGTGCCTTAACAAGAACTCAAGAGATAAAGTAAGAGTTCTAAGTAAAATAAAAATTAGGTAAATGATAATAAAATTCACTTCCTAGCTCTCGTTCCACACCCCTTGAAAAACAGAAAGTTTGCACAAGCCTTTTGTATAAGTAAATACAATTTACTGCATGTTTTTGCTGGGGTTATTCAAAATCAGAAAGAATATTGAAGGCTACGGATTACTGATAACCACGTATTTAATCAAGTACCTGAAAACTGTAAGACTAAATTAGAATTCTTTGGTTTTTCAGAAAATTCAGATTTTAGTCTGTCGCCTAAGTATAAAAACACTGACAGAATGAACGAGTCTCTTTTGACAGTCCCTGTCACCTTCTCTTCTGGTCAGTCTCAGAATCAACTGATCCCATTTTATGCAAATTGAGGACAGTTTGAAGGCTATTTACATATGCTTATTAAATAAAACTTTCAGAGTTTGGAATATTTCATTACTATAGATATCACAAAACATTTACCCAGAGAATGCAACTTAAGGCAGAGACTTTTTTTCCTATTGACGTAAATGTTTTATTTTGTTTTGAATGAGAAATCTTTTAGAGCCATAGGCAATCCTGAAAATATGAAGCTGTCCACTGCTTAAATATTGCATTGCTGAAAACAAACTGACTCCGGATAAAAATCCTGAGAATGATTTTGCCACTTTCCTGCCCTTCAGCATCATCCTCTCTGACTGAGATTTTATTTAGAATGAATAACATTGCAGAAGACACATGATTTCCATAAAATATGAACACTGGGTTTTTGGGGATTTAATTAAATTTTAGAAATCTGAAGGATACTTTTAACTAGAGCACCACACCTCCACAATCCCCAATAATTCCAAGTAATTGAGGCATCATTACAATCTAGTATATGTTTCAGAGAAGAGCTCTTACAATGGGAAAATGGCTTAGTCATTTAAAAACAAAACTGCCTTATTGCCAGTGATCTTCATAGCAATGATTTAATAAACGGCAGACGCCGCTTGACTTCTACATCTAAATCCCTCTTCCTCCAGGGAAAGGAATACCCCACTGGAAAGGAGCACCTTCTAGCACTGGTATTTCCTGGCTGGGATTCCTGGGAAACCTGTCTTCCTGAGCATTTGCTCTCTGCCAGGCTCCCTGCTCAATTCCTACATGCATTATACTGTTGGATCTGTGTGCTGGGTATACCCAGTTCTGTACAACCTCCTCGGGTTGCAGGGGTTTGCCCAAGATCTGAGGGCTCGTGACTGTCAAAGGACCCCTACCTACCTTGGCAATCTGACTTTGCCTGCCGGGCTTCGAAGCAATTGATGAGCTAAAGTACGTTGAATGACGATATTGCACTTGTACATGGAAAGGTTCAACAGCTATTATTTCCTCTTCCAACTCCTTCCAGCCTCATGTTATAAATGTTACCCAACCCCACGAAGGTTAAAGAAAATAGGTAACCTGTACATTTTACCTGCTACCACTTTCTTTCCAAATTGTAAACTTAACCTTAGCATAACTGGTGTAGTAAGTTGACATCTTTCTTTCCTAAGCCAGTTGAAATTCAAAAGGGTGGCCTTGAAATTAACTTTACTTAATTTTTAAACTCTTGCTTAATCCTTAGGCTCTGAAAAAATTACAAAATTTACATTTCTTTTATGAACTAATCAATTGGTTCTAGAGTTAGATTTTCTGCAGTTTTATTAAGAATCCTGATGACTAGTATGCCTGACAAATAGATAAGGAACTGTCAGCCCTTCTCATATTAACAAGTCTTACCTCTTTCCCCTACAGTGAGAGAAGAAAAATCCAAACTGACTTCAGAACTTCTTGGTCATCCACAGGGAGTAGGATTATTCTCTCTTAGCTTCTTACAGTTGACTAGACTGTAAGCTCTATGAGGGTAGAGGGCATATTTTGTTTGTTTGTTATATTCTCAGTAGAAGTGCAGTCAATATTTGTTAAATACATGGACCACTCATTGTTCACCTTCATGTTAAAATATGCATATAAAGAGGGGGTACCTTTCCTTTGGAAACCTCTGGACACCTTAAAAAGCCCTACATGACTATATTACCATCTTACTTTTTTGCACATGTATAAAATATACAGATCCCTTTCATAAAACCATTCATTTCTTACTTGCTTCTTTGGGATATGTTCTGCCTCTCTCCGCACCTCTCCATCAGATTAGCCCTTTTGGTTTAGCAATGTAATTGGCCTTTTCCTAGGACCCCACTTCTCTGTCCCAGAGCAGAGCTTCCAATCTGCCTGCTCTAAAGGTCCTGGCTGGCCTCCCAACGTAAGCAGGCAGTCCTCTTAGTTCCCAGCCTCAAAGGGCAGCAAGAAGATGCTGGCCAGCTTTCCAAAGGCTGCTGAGCCACCAAGAGTGTGCGATGCAGGCTCACACCTGGGCATTCTGGGAAGACAAGTTAGCTGAGACTCAGCCTAGAAGGGTTGTCTCCATTCCATCCCAGGGAAAAGGCTGGACCTCTCAGCTAATTCACCCTGACAAGACAGAAATTGAACTTCAACTAAGGACTCAGAGCAAGGCCAACTCCACTCATCAGCCTGCAGTCCTTTCAGATCGTTTCTCCTGAAAGCTTCACATGGAGCTTTGATGAACCTGGCATAATACAAGATACCTGAGGACAGACACTTTCCCTGTTCTGTTTTAGAACAGTTAGGTTATAAACAAGTTATGAACTGCAAGTAGCTATAGGCCAATAAAATGGACAACCTGGAAGAAATAGACAAATTCTTAGAAACACACAACCTTCTGAGACTGAACCAGGAAGAAACAGAAAATATAAACAGACCAATCACAAGCACTGACATTGAAACTGTGATTAGAAATCTTCCAACAAACAAAAGCCCAGGACCAGATGGATTCACAGGTGAATTCTATCAAACATTTACAGAAGAGCTAACACCTGTCCTTCTCAAACTTCCAAAATATAACATAGGGAGGAACACTCTCAAACTCATTCTATGAGGCCACCATCACCCTGATACCAAAACCACACAAAGATGTCACAAAAAAAGAAAACTATAGGCCAATATCGCTGATGAACATAGATGCAAAAATCCTCAACAAAATACTAGCAAACAGAATCCAGCAGCACATTAAAAGGATCATACACCATGGTCAAGTGGGGTTTATCCCAGGAATCCAAGGATTCTTCAATATATGCAAACCAATCAATGTGATACACCATATTAACAAATTGAAGGAGAAAAAACATATGATAATCTCAATAGATATAAAAAAAGCTGTCAACAAGATTCAACACCCATTTGTGATAAAAACTCTCCAGAAAGTAGGCATAGGGAGACTTACGTCAACATAATAAAGGCCATATATGACAAACCCACAGCCAACATCATTCTCAATGGTGAAAAACTTAAACCATTTCCTCTAATATCAGGAACAAGACAGGGTTGTCCACTCTCAACACTATTATTCAACATAGTTTTGGAAGTTTTAGCCACAGCAATCAGAGAAGAAAAAGAAATAAAAGGAATCCAAATCAGAAAAGAAGAAGTAAAACTGCCACTGTTTGCAGATGACATGATACTATACATAGAGAATCCTAAAGATGCTACCAGAAAACTACTAGAGCTAATCAATGAATTGGGTAGAATAGCAGGATACAAAATTAAGGCACAGAAATCTCTTGCATTCCTATACACTAATGATGAAAAATCTGAAAGAGAAATTAAGGAAACACTCCCATTTACCATTGCAACAAAAAGAATAAAATACCTAGGAATATACCTGCCTAAGGCAACAAAAGACCTGTATGCAGAAAACTATAAGACACTGATGAAAGAAATTAAAGATGATACAAACAGATGGAAAGATATACCATGTTCTTGGATTGGAAAACTCAACATTGTGAAAATGACTACCCAAAGCAATCTACAGATTCAATGCAATCCCTCTCAAACTACTAATGGCATTTTCTGCAGAACTAGAACAAAAAAATTCACAATTTGTATGGAAACACAAAAGACCCTGAATAGCCAAAGCAATCTTGAGAAAGAAAAACGGAGCTGGAGGAATCAGGCTCCCTGAGTTCAAACTACACTACAAAGCTACAGTAATCAAGACACTATGGTACTGGCACAAAAACCGAAATATAGATCAATGGAACATGATAGAAAGCCCAGAGATAAACCCACGCACATATGGTCACCTTATCTTTGATAAAGGAGACAAGAATATACAATGGAGAAAAGACAACCTCTTCAGTAAGTGGTGCTGGGAAAACTAGACAGCTACATGTAAAAGAATGAAATTAGAACACTTCCTAACACCATACACAAAAATAAACTCAAAATGGATTAAAGTCCTAAACGTAAGGCCAGACACTATAAAACTCTTAGAGGAAAACATAGGCAGAACACTCTATGACATAAATCACAGCAATATCCTTTTTGACCCACCTCCTAGAGAAATGGAAATAAAAACAAAAATAAACAAATGGGACCTAATGAAACTTAAAAGCTTTTGCACAGCAAAGGAAAACATAAACAAGACCGAAAGACAACCCTCAGAATGGAAGAAAATATTTGCAAACAAAGCAACTGACAAAGGATTAATCCCCAAAATATACAAGCAGCTCATGCAGCTCAATATCAAAAATACAAACAACCCAATCCAAAAATGGGCAGAAGACCTAAATAGACATTTCTCCAAAGAAGATATACAGATTGCCAACAAACACATGAAAGGATGCTCAGCATCACTAATCATTAGAGAAATGCAAATCAAAACTACAGTGAGGTATCCGCTCACACAGGTCAGGATGGCCATCATCAAAAAATCTACAAACAATAAATGCTGGAGAGGATGTGGAGAAAAGGGAACCCTCTTGCACTGCTGGTGGGAATGTAAATTGATGCAGCCACTATGGAGAACTGTATGGAGGTTCCTTAAAAAAATAAAAATAAAACTACCATATGACCCAGCAATCCCACTACTGGGCATATACCCTGAGAAAACCATAATTCAAAGAGTCATGTACCACAATGTTCATTGAAGCACTATTTACAATAGCCAGGGCATGGAAGCAACCTAAGTGTCCATTGACAGATGAATGGGTAAAGAAGATGTGGCACATATATACAATGGAACATTACTCAGCCATAAAAAGGAATGAAATTGAGTTATTTGTAGTGAGGTGGATGAACCTACAGTCTGTCATACAGAGTGAAGTAAGTCAGAAAGAGAAAAACAAATACCGTATGCTAACACATATATATGGAATCTAAAAAGAAAAAATGGTTCAGAAGAACCTAGGGGCAGGGCAGGAATAAAGACACACACGTAGAGAATAGCCTTGAGGATGGGGGAGGGGAAAGGGTAAGCTGGGACAAAGTGAGAGAATGCCATTGACATATATACACTACCAAATGTAAAGTAGCTATTGGGAAGCAGTTGCATAGCACAAGGAGATCAGCTAGGTGCTTTGTGACCACCTAGAGGGCTGAGATAGGGAGGGTGGGAGGGAGATGCAAGAGGGAGGGCATGGGGGGATATATGTATACATATAGCTGATTCACTTTGTTATACAGCAGAAACTAACACAACATTGTAAAGCAATTATACTTCAATAAAGATGTTAAATAAATAAATAAACAAGTTATGAACTGTTAGGTTACAATAAGTTAGGAGGTAAGGATGGTATTTTTTCCTTGACTGATGGAACGTATTATCAGAAATGCAAACAAGAATAGTGAGTAGGAATCATGAGGTTGGAACTAAAAGAGCATTTTGGATATTTACTGGTGACCAGCCATAGGTCTTTATTTAGTACATCAACATCACATTTATCAAGTGGATTGGCTTCTAAAGTTGGGACATTAAGGTAAAAATTGCTTATGGTCAGGATAATATTAAAATTAATTGTCTATTGACAATTACACTATGCATACTTTAGCCATGAAAACTTCGTGTCATACATTTATGAATATATAACACTTGCAGTGAAAATAAAGAGTATATGAAAAGTATAACTTGACAGTATTTCATTACATTGCATAAAGTAGGATTAGCATAATTTAAATGCATCTACAGCAAGTAAATTACATATAATAAGGATACTCTGATACAGTACAGAAAGTGCTCGATTAGACTTCAACACAATTAGATATTACTCTCCCCTTTACATTTAGTAAAAATTCTCTTGAGCAAGTAACTTGGTTTGTCATTGCTGAAGCTCGAATCCTTCCACAAGGTCCGATCTGAGTGTCCTTTTCATTAAGTCACAGACAAACAGTAGCCATCGTAACAGCATAGCCTTGTCTGTACTCATCTCCCAGCACTGTCTTGACAGCCACGGAGGATGGAGACTGGGAGAGCATTTTAGGATATGAGTTTGGTTTAGTGAGTAACAGCCCCGATTCTTCTCTCTACCCTGGTTGTTGGCCCCTCTGATGGCTCTGGACAGCCCAGTCCTTTCTGATAACAGATACCTCCCAGTAAATGTAAATATCATGAACTCTGCCCAGCCAAAAAATTAATCAATAAAATTTTTATTTTAAATAATCTAAATGATAGATGGATAGGTAGTAATTTTAATAAAAGTATTCAAAACACTGGCTTATATGTAGTTTTACTGGTTCTCATAAAATAGTAGCCCTACTTTTCACAAAGAACAAATGAGAAGACCAAACTAAAGTGAATATGGCCTTCTGTATTATAAGTGAATTGAATGGCACCCGTTGAGTGAGTGGATAAATGAATATTCACTATTTAATGTGCTTAATTTTCTTTTTTTATTCATTTTTTATTGAAGTTGATTTACATTGTCTTAATTTCTGCTGTACAGCAGGGTGATTCGGTTATACATATATATGCTTTTTTATATATTCTTTTCCATTATGATTTATCACAGGATATTGGATATAGTTCCCTATGCTATGAAGTAGGACCTTGTTGTTTATTCCTTCTATATATAATCATTTGAATCTGCTAATCCCAACTCCCAGTCCTTCCTTCCCCTCCCCCCCGCCTTGGCAAACACAAGTCCGTTCTCTATGTCTGTGAGTCTGTTTCTGTTTCACAGATAAATTCATTTGTGTCATATTTTAGGTTCCACATATAAGTGATATCATATGATATTTGTCTTTGTCTGACTTACTTCACTTAGTATGGTAATCTCTAGTTCCGTCCACGTTGCTGCAAATGGGATTATTCTGTTCTTTTTTATGGCTGAGTAATATTCCATTGTATAAATGTACCACATCTGCTTTATCTATTCATCTGTTGATGAATATTTAGGTTGCGTTCATGTCTTGGCTATTGTGAATAGTGCTGCTATGAACATGTATCTCTTTGAATTATAACTCATGTATCTTTTTGAATTATAGTTTTGACCAGATATATGTTCAGGAGTGGGATTGCTGGATCATATGGTAGCTCTGTTTTTAGTTTTTTTGAGGAACCTCCATGCTGTTTTGCACAATGGCTGCACCCACTTAACATTTCCTTGAGAAAAAGGTTCCCTTTTCTCCCTCTCCGGAATCTGTTGTTTGTAGACATTTTAATGATGGCCATTCTGACCAGTGTGAGGTGCTATCTCACTGTAGTTTTGATTTGCATTTCTCTAATAATTAGTAACGTTGAGCATGTGCCTGTTGGCCATCTGTATGTCTTCTTTAGAGAAATATGTATTTAGTTCTTCTGCCCATTTTTCGATTAGGTTGTTTGTTTTTTGTTGTTGTTGAGTTGTATGAGCTGCTTGCATATTTTGAAAATTAAGCCCTTGTTGGTCACATTGTTTGCAAATATTTTCTCCCATCCTGTAGGTTGTCTTTTCATTTCCCTTGCTGTTCAAAAGCTTGTAAGTTTGATTAAGTCCCATTTGTTTATTTTTGCTTTTATTTCTATTGCCTTGGCAGACTGACCTAAGAAAACATTGCTGTGATTTATGTTGGAGAATATTTTGCCTATGTTCTCTGCTAGGAGTGTTATGGTGTCATGTCTTATGTTTAAGTCTTAAAGCCATTTTGAGTATTTTTGTATATGGTGTGAGGGTATGTTCTACCTTCATTGATTTACTAATGTGCTTAATTTTCTTAGAAAGCCATCATTAAGCCATCTTGCTGATGACATTTCCCATCTTATCAGAGAAATCAAATAGGGTAGATAAATTAGTAAAAGGGGCACAGGTGTTAGAATGAAAAATCAAAGAATAAAAGGAAAACATCTGTCCAATATGGACATGTCTCCTAAGATAAGGGAAGGAATGCGATGTTACTTTTATCATTTAAAATAGGCTGGACCAAGTTCTTCTGGGTCTGTTGCAGGAAGAACTCCAGCCAGGAAAGCAGGAGTCAGCTGCCTTGGGAGACTTTGGGCATCTAATTTCCACATTCCATTTTCACGGTTACATGGGGTAGGACAGAAAAATACAACATATGCTTTCGGATTCATTTCACTAATACAAATATATTTAATTTAATGCACTAAGATGTAACCAACTAACTCTATTTCTAGGTAACCTTCCACAGTTTTTTTAAAGGTCAATCTCCTCTTTGTATTAAAATTTTTGAAAACTGATTTTACATCCTTTCAGTTCCTGTGATGGAGTCCTTCCATTGGTACATTCTTTTGAAAATGTTGAGTCCAAACATAAATGGTTTTTGTGCTTTGAGGAATCACAGAAATACAGGAAATAGAATAATGCTACTTTTTAAAAGTATATTTTCATTCTCATTTCCCCTCCCTGTCACAATCTAAAGTGGGAATAAGCCCTGTCTTTATATAAATAACAGAAGAATTCTGGAGGCATGTTCTCAGTGACTCCTAGAAGTGAGAATTCGCAGAGAAGGAAAATACGACGCAGGGAAAGTGTGGTGTCACTCCCGGGGGTCTGGACAGAATCACTGGCTCTCCTTGCTCCTGGGAATGTGTCAGGCCCATCCCCCCACTTCAGACCAGAGCTTTCCTTGGGGGGGCCCCTTGTCCAAATGCTTCTAGCATGTTCCTGACAGGGCAGAGTAGCCTATTGGATGCTTTTCAATGTTCTTTTCCTCCATTACCCATTCATGAGTGTTGATGCCTTTAATTGAGGCCAAAGACTTTCATTACCCAAGAACAGACAAGAGACTCTACTTAGCTCTGCAGGAGCAATGCCATCCTTTGCTTATGCTTAGGACCATCACTGAGGTGTAGGTGGCAGGTACCATATCCCGGACCAAAGGTCCACTGTGGATGCAGGCATTCTTTGTCTTCTGATAGAACACAGGCTAGAACTTTGACATCCCAGCAGGGAGGGTCACTGACTCCCCTTTGGTCCAAACCCTGGGCTTTCTCCAACACCCCCTCTCTCGGAGGTGCTTCTCCTTCCACCGTTGATAATCTCCCCACATCCCTCCCTGCCCTCAACCTCCAGCCCACAGAGTGGATCTCACCCTGCAGGCAGCTCTGTCCACAACACTGTGTCCTACAGGGGTCTGCAACCTGTTCCTGTCAAGGGCCAGAAAGCAAATAATCTAGACTCTGTGGGCCATGAGGTCTCTGTCACTGCCCCTCAACTCTGCCACTGTAGCTCAGAAGCAGACACGGCAGATACGCAGCTGGGTGGGTGCAGCTGGGCTCCAGTAGAACCTGACTCAGCCCCACTGACATTTGAAGCACGTATAATTTTCACATGTCACATACTAGTCTTTCTCTTTTGATTTTTTGCAGTCATTTAAAAATATGTAAAAAATATGTACATTCTTCGCTAAGAGCCATATAAAAACAAGTGGCTAAAGGACCTGGTCCCAGGACCACAGTTTGCCAACCATGTTTAATAAACCAAGATGATACCAAAAGAAGCAGCCACGTACAATTGAAACTCGTCACGATAGCTGCCTGTTCATTGGTCCCCTGGGCAGAGATTTAAAGCACTGTGGGACTCTTCCCTGCCTCTTGCACTAGCTTAGCAGGTCTGGGTCAGATGTGGCCCCCTAAATCTCTGTGGCCTACTGATGGGTCCATCCGGCCCTCCATGGCCACTCTGCCATCCACGGGGGCACCCCTTCCCTGCAGGGGAGTTCCTCTTGGCTGGATACCCCTGTCTGCATGGGGGAAGCCAAGTCCTTTGGGATCGCTCAGCTGCCACTAAATAGCTAGGACCCCAGCCTTCACACTCACAGACTAGTACACACTGCCTCTTGGCATCAAAACCAAAACCCTGTTTTCCCTAAATTCCCGTTACCTGCAGGCTCAGAGGTACCGGACCAGCCTCCCAGAACCTCAGAGTCTCTAGGTGGATTCTTTCCTGGCTGGGCCTTGGCTACACCCCTTGTTGGCCCATGGAAACTTCCACAGCCCCCCTCCTCACCCCCTCCCTGCTCTTCCCCTGCTCTGAGCCCAGGGCACCTCCCTCTCCTTGTCACTTCTGATTGATTCCACTCCCAAGCTCTGGCACACTGAGCCATCACCCTTCTGGCAAAGTCTCTTTCTCAGAAGTCTTCTCTAGCTTCTCTGAGCTTCGGAAGCCACCGTGCCCTCCTTACCAGCTACCTGAGTTGGACGTAGGACCTTAAGAAGGATGCACAGCATCTAGCGGCCCTGATGTTAGGTGGGGGATGTCCCTAGAGACCTCAGAGCTGATAGGTAAACCCAATCCTAGTCTGCATATGTTCTGTGAATTCCTTTGTTAAGGCGTCAGCAGCAACCACTGGATAAGCCTTTATGGCTGGTGAGAAATGCTCTGTGTGGCTACCAGAGAATGGGATTTGCAAAGGACGGAAAAATTCAAAAACGGAGGGTTTTAACAAGAGTAGCTACTCAACAAATGTTTGTTGGTGGGATGAATGAATGAATGAGTGAATGAGTGAATGAAATGGGAGCTACCCTACAGTTTAGAAATTGAAAAAATGGCACCCTCTTGTACAGAAGTTAGCCTTAAGTTCATCCCACAATATTCTCCAAAATGTTTCTAAAATTCTGCGTTTGTGTTCCAAGCCAACGCACACCCTTGGTCACCATTTCCTCCGCCAAGTCTGACTAGACTACGGTGACCATCCAGCTCCAATTCCAAGTTCTTGGCCTCTCCAGATAGTACACACTTCAAACACTTTGTCATTCATCGTAACTTAAGCGTGTCTCATCATCAGATCACGTGTCCACTTTTTATTTCACACCACGTGGCCCCTTGGCTCTTTACCTGTCCCTTGACGAACAATAACATTGAGGGGGGAGCCACATGGCCGCACGTATCCCTTGTAGGAGACCTACAATGCCGAGAATGAGCTTAGAGCCCCCGTGGATGGCAGAGTGGCCGTGGAGGGCCAACCCAAGGAGAGAGACAGGAAGGAAAATGTGCTTTGAAGCAACGACGTAAGACTCCTCCTCTGTCTGCCATCTCTCCCTGAGAACCCACGGTCCATTCATCCAGAGAGGCTGTGCCGTCCATCCACGGGGACTGGGGAGCCCAAGCAGGGCTCTGTCCAGCAAGGCAGCTGTTTCCCCTCCACCCCGGCCCCCCTGTGAAGAGGTCCCTTTGTTGCTGTGTGACTCCCGGACCACAGAGGGCTTATGGTCCTATTTGCGTTCAATCCCTTCTGTTCTGCAGAGACCAGGAAAATGGGTTATTGGTGACCTGAAACATTGGGGAATGTGCAGCCGTTGCTTTTTAACGAAAGTCCATCCCAAGTGAGGCCAGTCCTAAACCTTTTAATGACTTTGAGCGACAACCACAGTGGTTCTCAGACTGGAGCTTGCTCAGCGTCCCAGGGAGGGCTTATTAAAACACAGACCAGCACGCTCTCCCTGTAGCCAGCATGTGTTTCTGAGTCAGCAGGTCTGGGTGGGGCCCCAGCATTTCCCTAGGTTTCCTACACTCACTCCACCACTACCCAGTCACCTCATATACCTCCCTGAAGGGTCGCTGGAGCTGCTCTCCATTCCTGAGCCATCTCTTATTCCCTCACCACCTGCAGCCAGGTCCACTGATTACTTTCCTATAACATTGCCCCCCTTCTCTGGGAGTCCTCCTGCACCCATTTGGAAAAGGCATCTCTTCCTTTTCCCTTCCACAGTCCCTTGTGCAAATCTTCACCACTGCCATCATCACTTTCCACTTTACTCACGGATTCGCTGCACATCTTCCCTGCACGCAATGCCTTGTATAGAAGAGGCACCAGCTGCTGGCTGTTACAGTTAATGCATCCATTCACTGAACAAGTTATGGAGCTCATGCTGTTTATATTGGGGAGCAGGGAAAGGGGCTGGAGGAAGCACACAGAGATGAAACAGACAGTCCCCCACCCCTGTAATAAAAGGGAAATGAGGACAGACTACATTTTAAGTGAATTTGGAGGAATCTAAAAGGAAACGTTTCAAATCATTTTTCAACTGAATTACTCCACACGTCGGAGTGACGCAGTGTTCCCAGAATGCAGGATTCTGCAGTGGACGCCTTGGGCTCTCCAGGTCAGCGGATGGACCCTGACATTGAGGAAAGTCCGCCCGCCAGCAGTGAGGAGGGGGAGGGGAGCGTGCCAGAAACAGGACCTGGCTGGTGGTTTTCTGAAGATGAGCTGCTTGTTCTAATCACTCACAGCCACACTGGTGCCCTGAGCATTTGCTCATCCCTGTTTCTACCCTCCCTGTAAAGAGCGGAGAATCTGCCACAGGTGGCTCGCAGGCTGATTCGGGCGGACATGTAAAATGCAGGCACTTGCAAACCACACGAGGAAATTGACACGGGGCTCCTGTTGTCATGGAGATCAAAAGAGATGGTTTCTTAAAGAAAGTGAGGGCTGGGGGGGATTTGGAGGCTGGAGAAGGGGCTCCTCAACAGATGTGAAAGAAAGCTGTTTAGGGAAACCACAGGAGAAAAAACAAAGTCAGGGCTGGAAGGGGAGAAAGAGAGGACCACAGACAGCAGATAAATGAGACAAATGAAAAGAAATCTGGATCATTCCTGGATGCAAAGGCGAAGGAAAGGAAGAGGAAATTTCAACATGGGAAAACAATGAATCCTCACAAGAAAAACACAACAGTGGATAGCTAAGGCCTTCTCTTAGAATAGTAGTGCATTCAAAGGGCTTTGAGAAAAGGTAAAACCAGAACACTCACATATCAAAGTCATCTGTAAATGACAACATCATCCTGCATGGAAAGACACTCAGACTGTTGAATTCTTGACTATGGAGTGAAGGGAGCCCTTCTTCACTTTAGCTTTTTTGCTTTCCCCCAATCACTTACTTTCCAACGTCTTCCTCTAATATGCATTAAAAGGGCTGGTTGCCAGGAGAGGTTTGCTATAAATCTGTTGGTCGGTCTTCAGTGATCCTTATTGTAAGCATGTGTGACCCACTGGCTGGATGACGAGTGCATAAACTCTGCAATCCTTGTTTTAAGCAGGAAACAAAAATGGACAACATTGTCCAGATAAAATGGCTCTTCAGAAGCTATTTTCCTCCCTGATGGGGTCTAGGAAATGAAATGGACCCCTCCCAATGCTGCCTAAATCTCCCATCTTGATAGGTTGGCCGCCATGCTACATGACAGCACGGAAGCCAGCTCTCAACTTGAACTCACACGTCCAGGCTGGGGCACACTGCCTGAGAGCTCCCTCTGAACTGACTGACCCAGGCCTCTGATCAACAGCTGCATCCTTGGTCTGGAGTCCAGGCATCTCTTCCGTCTTTATACCCTGCCCATTAGATCTTTATTCAGTAAGATATAAATCTTAGGTCATTCTTACCCATCATTTTTTTACACCTCATAAATGCTCAGAACCATTGTCTTCTTTATCTACAATAAATTTTTTGAGAATGTCCACTGTGCTGAAGTCTTGATTTGGACAGGGCAGTGGGTCAGATTTCAAACATTTTTTTAGGAACTCTTGTGCTCTTGGCGCTTGCAGTCAAGTTCTTGGAGACCAGACATTTGATATGTTAATGGTGACCATAGAGGAGATGGAAGTGGCCAATTCTTGCTGAGCTGATGGTGGTTGGGTGAGTGCCAGTGGAGACCAGAGGAAGGAGAGGACTCCTTGGATGGAGATAGTCAAAGGAGGCTCCCCAATGAGTTGGACGTGGAGCTGGCCATGGAGTGAGTCATGTATTGATAGTGGAACAAAGGAAGAAGTGCATTCTCTGACTGGGGCTTTCATGAGATGAGAAAGTGTAAGAGAGTTGGAATACCCACGCTTAATCAAGCAGTCAAAGAGAATCCTAGGTGGAGGGACATCCAGGAGACATTAGTCTGGAAAGACTCCTGTAGGGCTCAAATCTTACAACAGGCACTGTTGAGATTGGGGGAGAGGGGGGGCATGATCAAAGTGGCTTCTTAGGATACTTGTCTTCTCCAGTATCTTGCAACCCAGATTCAAAATGTGTTTCAAGACCCCTACCTGATTCCTTCTTCTACGTTTCTTCCTACCCCAACATTAACTCCATTCTCTTAGTTTCATGAAAGCAAACAATTATTTTTGACCCACTTAATCAGTTGTTCTTTGAGGCTGTTGAACAGCCAGAGAACAGTATCCTCAACTGCCTTCCCACCTGGATGGTCTCTCTTTGTACATCAGCCAACTGTTTCCCTTTATTCCAAGTAGACACATGCTCCAAGCAGAAATGTATCATCCAAAACAACTTTTAAAGTAAGGGGTATTATGTACTAACTTGTCTTCGGGCGATATGAAGCCCACTACCAGACAAATGGATTGAAGTGCTTCCACTGGTCCATACCCACGTCCCCTGCTGGCTTGTTGTTCATGTAACTCAGAGAGGTCCCCAGAGTCACTTCAAAAAAAGTTGGAACTTGCGCCACAGCCCTTAAATTCCCTGCACTTAGTGTACAAAATCCCTGCACTTATGGATTTTTAAAAGAGATCTGTTTTCTAATATGTCCTCAAGAATTGCTTTAACGTTAACACATTCCTAAATTTACATCTGACTATTCAACCTACAAATGAATAGTAGAACTTAAACTTTGCCTGTTACAGTTAGAATTTTTGCTTACTTTTGTGCATGAAAACAATACTTTCTCTTCATGTGATTTGCTAGATTTTTCTTTGATTAAAAATGTTTTGCTTAGTGTAACTTTACAAACCTAATTAGCAAGCGCTGCAAAAAGGAGAAGAGTTATCTGGGGCTCTGTGAGTGGTGGAAACTAAATACATCTCTTGGAAAAACCTAGGTTAGAATTCCAACTCTACACTTACCTTCTTCATCTGTAAAGAAGGATAATGAGACTTCTTGGGGTTGTTGTGAAGATAAATGGGGAGATATACATCTCACCTATTACACTGATTGGGAAAAGCAAGTGCTCAACAGGTGAAGGTGATGGAGGTGTTGGAGGTGGTGGAGGGTTAGTAGTAACTGGTGGTAGTGATTTTGGCCCTGAGTTAGTGTTGGAGGTGATGGTGGTAACAGTGATACTTAGGGTGATGTTTATGTCAGTGGTGATGGTGGTGGATGTATTGGAGGCATGGCAGTGATTTATTGATGGAGGAGGTGATAAGGATGGTGGTAAAGGTGGGAGAGGTGGCCGTGGCATAGGGTAATGGTGGTGATGGTGATGATGGTGATGGAGATGGTGGTGATGATGGTGATGATGCAGGTGATGGAGGCGGTGGCAGTGATGAAGGTGGTGATGATAATGGTGATGGAGGTAGTGGTGATGATGGTGATGGAGGTGGTGGTGGTGATGGTGATGATGCAGGTGATGGAGTTGGTGGCAGTGATGTACGGGGATGGTTGTCTTGGGGGCATGAGGTAGTGGAGGTGGTAAGGGAGGGCGGTGTGCATGTAGGTAGTGGTGATGGTGATGGTGAAGATGTGGTGGTAGAGGTGGTGAGTATTGATTGGTGGTATTCACCGTGGTCGTGGTGAAGGAAGCTACTGTTGTAACTGAATTAGAAAGAGAAATAACCGAGAGATGATTTCAGCACACTAACTTTTATGAAAACAGCTTTATTGGGATGAAATTAACATACCATCACATTTGCTGTTTTAAGTGTACGATTCCATGTTGTTTTGTATGTTTACAGAGATGTGCAGCCATCACCAGAATCTAATTTTAGATAATTTTCATCACTCACAACAAAGCCCATACCCATTAGTATTCACTCCCCATTTCTCCCCCAACACAATCCTTTTTAGATGGTTTTCAAAACCTCTTAGGGCCCGCATGCTGTGAAATCAAAAGTGCATATTTCATTTGTAAGAAAAATCCATCGCTTCTTTCTCAGGTGCAACAATTCATTCTGCATGATAACTAGCGATTGTATTAGAGCCCTGGAAAGAAATGTGTGAAACCACTGCTACCTTCAAATAACTCACCACTCTATTCATACATATCTCTTCAAAATCAGAATATTAAGAAAGAAATATTAAGAAAGGAGAGCTCTCTTCTTTGTTTCTTGTGGTAAACACAGTCCCTTGCATTACCATATTGGATTTCATATCTAAAAGAATAATAACCAAAAAATCCTATCTCATTAACAGTCAACTGAAACACAACCTTTTTGAAATAAGATACCCAGTAAGTCCCACTTCTGGGACTTCAGCCCAATAAACAAACTTAAAAACAGATGCACTGTATCACAGAGGTTCATTTGTGGTAGGAAATAAGTTACAAAACAATATCCCAAACAACATTGTTGGAAAAATGAGTCAATAAAACATGGAATATGATTTTTAAAAACTGGAAGTAAACATGAAAGTATGATCATAATAACATATTAAATAAAAATAATCAGTCACTAAATTGTAGAGTATGAAGACAACCATGTGAAAACCAAACTTCAATTTCACTTAGAGAAAAAAACATATCAGAATTTGAAGAGTGATTACATAGGAATGGTGGCTGTATACTTTTATTATTACAAAAAAAAAACACTAAAATAATTTTCTACAAAATATTTTGCAGAAGAATCTAATAAACAAAAATAACCTTCGTGTCACTCCAGAATTAGCAGGACTAAAATTTAGTTCTAAGAAAAATGTAAAGGATGTTCTATTTCTTTTGTACAAAATATTTAAACTGAACAGGACAAAACCCGCTGTGTTGCCTATCCTATTTAAGCAGTTAGAATGTGTTTTCACCCTCAGAAAGTGAAAAAAGGAAGATTTCTCCACCCACCTATCTGTGCAACCAAATCACGGGCATGATTAATCCCCCCAAACCCAGGAAGGGAAATGTCAGCCAGCAGGTCCCTCTGCTTGTAGAAGATTCAGCTGAATTGGGCACTGTGAGTGAACATTTTCTCATGGGCATTTGCCTCCACTCCCTACACCCCCTACCTGATCAGACTCCATAGCTCCCGTCCTGGGATCCTGACTTGGCACCTTAGGGAGACTTAAATCGTCACAGGGAGCCCGTTGAAAAATTAGAATGTTTTTTAAATTTAAAAAGTCCTTTATATTTGGGTGACCATATTAAACATTAAAAAGCTTTGTGAAATAGGAGAAATATCTTTGTTTTATATTTGACTTATCCATGGCTTTTGGAGGGAAATTGATTTTGCTAATTAGTGCAATGATACAAATGCAATTCAGTGGTTTAGGTAAAACAAATTCCAGGTAATGGAATTCTCGACATCTGAAATCTTTGGATCCAATTTTAAATCAGAGTGAAAAGTTGTAGTTCGCCAATGCAAAAGCAGGAGCGCATAGACACTTGCTTATAATAAGAAAGCGGTGTGCTTTTGTGTCAACGTCTGACTGCCAACTTGACTGAAGAAGTAATGGTTTCCAGGCTGTTTCTTTGATACCTATTAGCACCAGGTAAATGCCTGAAATCAGACGAGTTGTTGAGAAAGGCAGTGGCATCCAAGAAAACCATAAATGAGGAAACTCGCCTGAAAAAGGAAATGTGATTTTACTGCTCTTGTATAACTCAGACAAACACCCAAAGACAGCTGGCGACATTCATGCCGCGAGGGGCTGGCGTGGTAGGTAATCCACAGGCATCTGCTGAATTCGTTCATGGTTCTGTCTGTCCCGACCTTCTTCTGCCTTCTTCCTGCTGGTGGTCCAGCCTCACCCCACCCCCATCCTGGGCACATCCTCTCTGTCTGCCATTCCTCACCCCTGGGCATTCAGCATCCCCCCCCGCCAATCCATTCCAACTGCTCTGTCTCTCCCACCCAACACCCTCCCTCCCCTTCCGGAGCCCTGGCCATCCCTCCAGCCCCGCCTGCTGTCAGCATCTTCTGACTACTTCAGGCCACGCTCATTTTGCCACTTTCGAGAAGCCTGCTGGCCTTCACGGTCCAGTACCACACACCTGAACACTTCAGATTTCTCTGCAGTTTCCTGAGTGCGTATTTCCTCTCTCCAATGGGATTGTAAGCATTTTCAGAAAGCTTTTCAGAGCCCCAAGAGAACTTAATCCACGGTTTGTACTGAAATACACATGTACACATACACATGCACATACATACACATATCTGCTCACACATATGCACACAGAGACATAATACAAATACACACACTCAACACACACGCACACACACACACAGCTGTTGATTGCCTGAAAGCCTACCACACCTTTATTACTTTAGAGCATCACTTTGATGCTGTTCTTAAAACATACTTGAAAAAAGTCTGGATTCTTAAAAAGTCCAACATGTCAGCGAAAACTGTTCTGTTTTTGACTCGTAACTCTAGCCTCACCTTGCCCATCTTAAATCACCATAAAATGATCCCCGAATGATTCAGGCCTTAATGAAAGAGCTTTGCCTTCCTGCCAGGGGTGGACTCCCCTTCACATCCAGCTTTCGACGTGCAAACACCTTTGTTCTGGAATATTTCATTAGAGTATAAGCTCCATGAGGGCAGGGACCTTTTTTAAAAATCACTTCTGTTCCCCAGTGCCTGGAACAATGTGGCAGAGTTCCGTAGATTTTGCTGGGTGAAAACACGAACATCAGTCTCCCCAGGTGATGGTTGGTGTAGGCAGAGGTACCACAGACGCAATCCATCTTTCCAAACTTCCCCACCACTTAGAGAAGTCGGCTGTCCTGGCAGCATGAGCGGGAGGGGCTGGGAGCACAGGCTCTGTGGTGGATTCCCCTCCTGTCCCTCATGTCTGTGGGACCTCCTGTGTCAATGAAGGTCTTGGGGGTGCTGTGTCCCAGGGCTGCAGTGAGGGTTGGGCTCATTCGCGCAGGTAAAGGCAGAGCACCTGGCCACGAGCAGCCTCTAGGTATGAGTTTGCTGCTACTATTACTATTACTACTGCCACACCTGTTATGATTATTTCCACGCTTATTCAATTTCATTTTTATTTGCCTAAGAGGAGGGCAGGTGCCGGTTTTCCTCTTGTCACACCTCGAGTGTTCTTTTTGGTTTGATTGTTTAGCTACTCACATTGTACTTGGTAACTTTTCAACGTCCAAATTATTCACGGAGTATAATTCGTAGCTTGGCCATAGGTATACAGTAGGATTAACCAGCTTTCGAACAGGTTTAAAGCATCTGAAAATAACATTGTTTTTTACCAAATCACAAACAGTGTTCTTTAGTGATTCTTCTCTTTCCTGTTTAGGCTCCCAAGAAACATCTGCAAAATGGGATTATCCGTGGCTACCAAATAGGTTACCGCGAGTACAGCACTGGGGGCAACTTCCAGTTCAACATCATCAGTATTGACACCACGGGGGACAGTGAGATTTACACCCTCAGCAACCTAAACAAGTTCACCCAGTATGGCCTGGTGGTGCAGGCCTGCAACCGGGCCGGGACGGGGCCTTCTTCTCAGGAAGTCATCACCACCACCCTCGAGGACGGTAGGTTCCAGCCGCTGCTCTGGGTCCCCAGAGCCTGGTCGCCTTCGGGCTTTGCAGTGACAATGGCATCCAGGCCGGCAGGGACTGGGGGTTCCGGTGGGGAAGCTGCCCTGATTAACTCGTGGGCTGCCTTGGTTCGGTGCCCTTGACAGACCTTGATTGCAAAGCCAAATCCATCCCTTCTTCAGCATCCTTCTCCATCAAGCCCAAGAGGTGGGCTTTTCCTGCGTGAAACCAAAGCTCTCCCTATGACTGCGGCAGTCTGGCCTGAACGTAGAAATCTGATTTTCTAAGAATTTCTCACAAATCACTGTAAAGGAGGATTTTTTTCTTTTTCTTTTTTCTTTCTTTCTTTCTTTCTTTCTCTTTCTTTCTTTCTTTCTTTCTTCCTTCTTTCTTCCTTTCTTTCTTTTTCTTTCTCTTTCTTTCTTTCTTTCTTTCTTTCTTTCTTCCTTCCTTCCTTCCTTCCTTTCTTTCTTTCTTTCCTTCTTTCCTTCTTTCTTTCTTTCTTTCTTTCCTTCCTTCTTTCTTTCTCTCCTTTCTCTCTTTCTCTCTTTCTTTCTCTCTTTCTCTTTCTTTCTCTTTCTTTCTTTCTTTCTTCCTTCCTTCCTTTCTTCCTTCCTTCCTTCCTTCCTTCCTCCCTCCCTCCCTCCCTTTCTTTCTTTCTTTCTTTCTTTCTTTCTTTCTTTCTTTCTTTCTTTC